>NC_062196.1:8471039-8518539 GCF_912470025.1 Vespa velutina
TACCAATCGTTGATCGAAAGAGGGGGGTTGGTAGGGGGAACCCCGTCGACGCCAATGAGAACGCATTCGAACGATCCGGCGGCGGATCTTTGCAACGACGAATCGATATATAGAGCCACTTTACGCATATTCCTCGTCGAGTAATTACTTATCGATCTTACTTTCTCCGCTCTTTCTTCTTTCTTTTTTTCTTTTTTTTTTTCTCTCTTATTTATTCGTTTATTCGTTTGACTAACGTAGTTTAATATACGACGTTTCGTACCAATCGAAGTTTGATTAAAAGCAAACATAATGATGAATATTATCTTTATATATAGAAAGAAAATTATAATATAATTAACGCGTATATATTTCTATTATGTTTATATACGATATATACCTTTAACATTTACAATTGGATTTTCTTTTTCAATAGCCCGAAAGATCTTTGATTCTCTCTCTCTCTCTCTCTCGTTTTCTCATTTTTTCCCTCCGGCGCTATCCTCACTTTCTGTCGCACTCCACTCCTCGCCGCCGCCATAACCGGCGCTCACCCTTTTTTTACCCCTCTGATCTCGCTCGCAGCCTTCGTGTGCGCTCGCCAGAGCATAACGCCACACTTCGTACCTTGAATGCTCCAATCATGCTCTCTCTCTCTCTCTCTCTCTCTCTCTCTCTCTCTCTCTCTCTCTCTCTCTTTATCTATCTATCTATCTATCTCTTCCCTTCGTCGTCGTCCTTCACACCTTTTTTCCGTTTAATTTACTCTATTTTATACCCGTCTCATCGGAGCCACCTTTTTTCTTCCTCCTTTATGCCTAGCCGATATGACCGTGTGAGAGAGGGGAGGAGGTAGATAGGGTAGGTAGATAGGTTGGTAGGTTGGTAGGTAGGTACTACATATGTATTGCACGGGGTCGTGCGTAGTTTTATTATCGACGATATGGAAAAGTCGCGGGCAACTTGGCGACGTTCGTCGCTTACTGCGCTCACGTTATCCTCGATAATTCAAGTCGGCGTCGTTCGACATTTTACTTTTACTGATAAAGGCAACTCGTCCTTCGTCGGGCTAGGATCGATCGACGATCGGTTTTTTTAATCTTTCGCTTCGTCCATGCGGAAGATCTGTTCGATTTCTACGGAAAAAAAAAGAAAAAAGAAAGAAAAAAAAAAAAAATAGAAGAAAAAGGAAATAAAAAAGGAATGAACGGAGAACATAGAGGAAGATCGATGATTTGTTTTTCATAAATAATAATCTTACATCCAACGATGAAAATTATTTCCGGCTAAGTTCGTCTTTCCTTTTTAACTTTAAAGTCGTAGAACTTTATTTAAACCCGATACCTTCGTAGGAGTTTTTTAATCTTTTTAATAATTTTCATATCGTTCTCTCTCTGTCTCTCTCTCTCTCTCTCTCAGGTAGCCTCACTAAAATTTCTTCGATTACGACGTAGGAACGAATCTAGCGAGATCGTAGAGCCGGCTCGCGACCAAACCAATTCGAATGTTGATTTTGGCAACGTTTGGCGCTGGCATTAAAGAACGGAGATAAATATTGGCTCTTATAAAGAAGCCACCAGGGAAATACGAATTCCCGTTACGAAGTTGCGCCTCGTATCGACACCCCACGCCCCGCCCGACCTCAGGTCCCCCCGTCTCCCATAAACCTTCTTTCACGATCGACCAACCGACCTTCTTTTATTCTCTCTTTTCTATCCATCGATACGTAACATAAGCGGATTGCTTAATGCTTAACTTATACTTTTGGTTATATCTAACTCTGTACGTAAGCTATGTAAGTAGGTAACACATATAAATCGAAAATCATTTAGACAAATAGATCATGGAAAACGTTAAGAATCCTATGCGATTCGTTCATAAACTTTGATACGTGCAATTCGTATCGTCCTTGCGAATTTCGACTTGGTCGTCGCCATTTTTTTGCGGTCTATACGGAAGGATGTTCCTTTGAATGAGAGGGCTAGGAGTGGGGAGAGAATACGAGAGCCGACAATATGGCATGTAATAATACAACTACGAGGGAAAACGAGTTTATTACGGATTTATCTGTTCTCTCTCTCTCTCTCTCTCTCTCTCTCTCTCTCTCTCTCTCTCTCTCTCTTTCTTTCTTTCTTTCGTTCTCTCGATCGTCGAAGAAAATCGAGTTTTACGAAGGGAAAAGAAAAGTCGGAACTAAAAATACAGATGGATGGATGGATGAATGTTAATTAGAAAGAAAATAGCCGGGGAAATAGTTGGGAGGAATGGAAAGAGAAAGAAAAATGTACGGGGACTAACGACTCGCGGAAGAACTTTGTCTCCGTCGCGTATTATTTCTCTTTTTCTTTTTTTCTCTTGTATTTTTTTTTTTTTTTTTTTTTATATTGTCTTCGCTTCGTACGTTACACGTTCTCTCCTTATCTTCTACCCTTCTCTTTATTTCCTTCTACCCTCTATCATCTCTCTCTCTCTCTCTCTCTGTCTCTCTCTCTCTCTCTGTCTCTCTCTCTCTCTCTCTGTCTCTCTCTCTCTCTCTCTCTCTCAACTTTGAGTGGCAATTAAGTTTCGAAAGCAGACGCGAGTTAACGCGTTTTCCCATCGGTACGCGGAAGCTGCGAAAGGAGCTGTCCTTACGTTCTTCCTTTCTCTCTCTTTGTCTCTCTCTCTCTTTGTAGAAGATACTACGCGAATTACGAGAGTAAAACGCTAAATCGAGGTGCGGAGGAACAGAGGAGATGAGAAAAGGGCGTCTTTAGAGATCGTAAACGTCGACGATTGCTTATCTCTTTCGGGCCTCTCGTTTTACGTTCCAAGGGATCTTTCGAACGAACAAGGGGTAATTCGTTTTTTTTCTTTTTCTTATTATTTTTATTTTGTTATACTTCTTCGTCAAATAATTTACTTGCGTACGTTCGTTTATTCGTTTTAGATGATACGATATAAATATATATATATATATATATATATATATTATACATATATACGTAGTGTACGTATTTACGTAAGATCTGTGTAAGCACGATACATCGATCATCTAATAAGTTTAGCACAAAGCCAAGTGTTCGACTTGTCAACTTACAATGTAGAATTGTGTCAAATCGCATGGTATGGTTCGCTGACTCGTCGGTGTGTAGCACGTGTTGCGAACATTCCTCTATCTGAATTGAACGACATTCCTTTTGTTTGATGTATTTACAAAGAGTAAGGAACGATTCAAATACTACCATTTCATTTTTAATTCTCTACGATATTTTATCCAGCCATTTTACCTAACGACTTTTTCTTTTTTGCTTTTCTTTCACAAAAAACTTCTCTCAACGACCTCGTTACGTCGCCCATTTTTTTCCTTTTCCTTCTTTCTTCTATTTCTCTTTCTCTCTCTCTCTCTCTCTCTCTCTCTCTTTCTTTTTCTTTTTTTTTCTTTTTTGCTTGTGCTTGAGTGATAAGTATAAGCTACGACGGAATCACGACGGATCGAATCGGTAAAAATTTTCCACGTGTAGCTTCCACGTACAATGATAATAAATCAATTGTTTACAATTAACGAGATTTGGTTGTGATAAAGTCGTCTAACGTATATACGTACGTACGTTCTATCGTTCGTTCGTAGTTTCAAGTTTCGGCCGATCAATTAGCGTCCTCGTTAATTCATGATAATTATTTCGTGAGAAGAATAGGATATAACAATCGTGCCATAGAGATTAGATCCTTCTGTCCTATTTCCCGCCTACAGCAGGGAGATCGATTCGCAGGTGTACACTTTCTTTCCCCTCGTCCTTTTTTCTTTCTTTTTTTCTTTTTTTTTTTTTTTTCGATTAATATTAAATTATACGAGGGAGGAATCTCGTTAAGACGAGGGCGAACGCTTTCCAGTGCACTCGAGTTGCACTTTTAGTTTTCCGAGCGGTTTCTCTTTTCTCTTTTGTGACCGAATCTACGTACACAGCGAAGCATGTAACTCGATCACTTTGATTATTTCCTTTGGCAAAGAAAGGGAGAGAGAGAAAGTGCGACTTTAATTTTTTTATTCTCTCTCTCTCTCTCTCACTCATTCTCTTGGAAAAATTCGATTTGAGGAGCCCGCTGCGAATGTTGTGTTTCGCGGTGCTCGTCGCCGGGCTTTAGTCTCTTGATAAACAAATTAAGGCCAATTGAAAAAGTTAAAGTGGCTTTCGATGATTTCGACGAAAGAGTTTCATGAAAAGTAGGTAAATAAATGAACACGTAGATATACCGTTCAATTCGTAATATTCATTGGCGATAATTCAGAAGAACGGACGGAGGTGTTTGTCTTAGAAAAATGCATTATACGATCGTATCGTTGCATAAACCAGATGGACCCTTGCAGGAGAGAGAGAGAGAGAGAGAGAGAGAAAGAGTTTTAAAGAGAATATTAAAAATAGATCTCCCTATTCGTACGTCGTCCTTCGAATGACGAAATATCTCATCTCTCTCCTTCCCCGCGTCTCTCTCTCTCTCTCTCTTTCTATCTCTTTTTCCTCATCTTCCAGCCTTGATCGTTATTTATCGTACCGTTTGCCCTCGCGATTCTCAATAAATATTAGATCGAGCAAAGTGAAAGCGTCGGGTCTACGCGTCTGATTCGTTTCTCCAGGAGGATATATGAAATGTAAAATGAAGAGATAAGCTGGGAGATATCGAATGAAAGATAAAAGACGAAGGTAATAATTGATAGGTCGTTCCGTAGACCTTCTCGTAGATCTCTCTCTCTCTCTCTCTCTGTCTCTAATACGGCACGTGGGCCATCGGATCTCTTATTTTTCATCCTTTTTCGATGTGCTCGGCTCACCTCGGCGGATCTCGGACAGATTCGAGCTTGAGAGGGCAAGCCACCTGTCCTGTAACGTCCTCCCTGGGGACATTCCCGAGGCGAGCACGATCGATAAGCCGCCACCTTCCTCCCTACCTTCTCCATTTATGTAACTACTTATATACCATAGTTAGTAGTAGTAGTAATACATAGGTAAATATAGCTATACGTTTACACCTTATATAAACTTTTACATACTTTTTCTAAACGGACGAACGCAAAGCGTTAACTCTTATTAAAATTATCATTGATTCGAGAAGGCCTTTAGAAGCGACGAGCGTGTTAAACAATGAACGACTATCGGCTTTTTAGGCTTCGCACGGCAGAGAAAGAGAGAGAGAGAGAAATATTGTTTATTTATTTATTATATACGTTTTGCGTCGCGTTTTCGTCCCAACGTTCTTTTGAGTATCGTCGGGAAAAAAAAATGATACGAAGAATTATTATCGCAAACCTTTTTAGCCCTTGTAGATAGATAGATAGATAGATAGATAGATAGATAGATAGATATTGATTCAGAACAGAAGATAAATGGAAATCGTAGAATCTTTCATCTCGTCGCGAGATATTCGAGGTGCTTCGATCGAACGTGCATTTTTCGAACTTTTGAAAAACTATACTCCTGATACACGTACACCTCGATTTTTATTTTTTGTTATTTAATTTAATCGCATGTCCGACGATTGCGTTCGTAGTATGTATAAATATATCTATGTAACCTATGACCTTTGAAGCTCCCCTCAAGTTCGTAATATTATTTTTGGATATATCACTCGAGCTGCTACCTTTATGACCAGCTCTCTCTCTCTCTCTCTCTCGTATCGTTTCGGCATTTTTATTTTTCCGATTCGTCCATCGACGCATTCTGGCGATCTATATAAACTTCGATTTCGCTTATAAATACTACCGATGGTTTTTCTTCCTTTTCTTTTTTTTTCTCTTTCGAAATAACGCGTAATCAACATCCGGAAATGAAATTCGCATGGAAAATCGTACGGAATGTAATTGCTTAAATTTGTGTCGAGTAGGACCGATACAAGCAGAGGTAACTCTTTCTGTACGAAGGTACGAACTTCGCACACAACTTCTCTTATACCGGAGTTTCCTGCGCATAAATACTACTCGGTCTGCTTGGAAAAACAAAATTTATCACTTTTTCCCACGAAGGTACCAGCTCGGTACGAACGGGAAATATTTTGCGCGCATAAAAGCGTGCGCTCGCGGAAAGAGGCAGAGATTTTATTTATAACGCGCCGCATACATCTTGTTTACGCTTTACTTCATTACGAATAAATTGACAGGTACCGTATACGCGATGCCGCATCATGGCCAAGCGGGATCGAATAAAATAATACATTTATTTTTATCAATGTTTATCGCTAATATATTAAATAACCGATCGTAACGAAAGTAATACTTGAAACGAGTTCGAACAATCGAATAAACATTTTTCATCGAAAAATCGAGGCGAGACGAGACGAAAAAAATGTATTCGACGCATTTCCCGATAAAATCGAAACTAATAATATTAAGTTATCAATGTTTCTCGTACGATCGTTGTTATAACAGGTATATACCTATCTATCTACCTAATATACGGTCGTAATAAAGTTTGTCCCATTATCCCAGAATTTGTGGATAGAATATACGAGTACGGTTTTTATTATTTTCGAATTTAAAGTTTACTATACACGAAGGTATAAGTATAAGAATTTCCGTATAAATCGAGTAATACGTAAGTTCGATGCTCGGCCAAGTGTTAAGGAGGGACGTTCGAAGGTGGTATCCAGGGAAGACTTCTCAGAGATACTTTTTCCTCTTCCTTCTCCTCCTCCCTCGTCCGTCTTTTCTCATACTGAGACGTGATCTCCCGATGGAAATACATTTATTAACGTCGTTCCGGATCCGGATAAGAAGTTGGCGGAAACGATCGCCTTTGGGACAGGGAAACGGCCGTACGAGGTCGAGGCAGACGATGAAATTCTTGAACCGCGTGTTGCATACTTCTGCAGGCCTATTTTTGGTCTGTACCATACGCTATTATTAGATGGCTACTGCGAAAACGAGAAAGATAAGGAGAGAGAGAGAGAGAGAGAGTGAGAGAGGGAGGAGGTATATCCAGTTGAAGCGAATTGATGTTTTAGGGAACAAATATAACAACGCCCTTGTATGCCTTAGCGCTTGTCACGAATCAAAGAATAGACGAGAAGAAGTCCGTGCGAAGGTATCGATCGAAAACTGAAAGACCGAATTCGCTTCTCCTTCTTCTCACCCTCTATTTCTCCTTCTTCTTATCCTCTTCCCTCCATCCCCCTGAAAATTGCTCCGGGAGATTCGTCGAGGATCTCCTAGACGGAATTTCGCGCGCGTAGATTTAAATTGGATGTACGCGTGTCGCATCGATATTGCTTTCCCGTATATTAAATCGACAAGCGATGCCCCGTTCGAAACTTCAAAATTACATTTTCTAAATGGATTATAATCGTGAAATATATATATATATATATAGATCCATCTATCGCGTTCGAAATGAAACAATAGTTTGTATTCGTTTGAATGGGTAGCGAGCAATTCATTTTTTAAGGCGTTATTCCCATAGGTAGGTAAATATTTTCTTTTGCTGTATTTTTTTATACCTCCCCTGGTTTTCATTTCTTCTTCCTTTTCTTTTTTTTTCTTTTTTTTTTTTTTTTTGTAGCGGGAAATTTGAAAAACAAAATGGATGCGGTGCCGCCTTCGGCAATGCGGTTTCACGAGACCGAGACCGCGCAGTGTCCATTCGCTCGGGAAACGCTCGATGTAGATAATCCAGCTTTGCCACGGCTTTCGAAGCGAGTGACAAGCGTGCGATCTAAAAATAATGGTTCTCCCGTATACACGAGCGAGCGAGCAACAGAAAGAAAGAGAGAGAGAGAGAGAGAGAGAGAGAGAGAGAGAGAGAAGAGAGGAGGTGCCAAGGTCCATTACTTTACGCGCACGAAGGCGTCTTCGAGTCGGCTTTACCTACTTCTTTCTCGATCTAGAATCGCCGGCCCAATTTGACGTCGAGCTACTCCTTTGAATAAGAAAGAAGATAGCGTCGAGATGAATAGAGAGCTTCGAGAGCTCGTGGAAATGGAACGATTTGCCTTACCATTCGTCGTCTTACCTTCCCTTCCTTCCTTCCTTCTTTCTTATTTCTCCCTCCTTTTCTCTCTCTCTCCCTCTCTCTTTTCATTCTTGTCCCTCTCCCCATTCCTCCCCCTCTACCTCTTTCCGTCTATCTCTCTCTTCTTTGCTTGCGTATTATTATCACGCTTATTTTTCTCTTCCCGTTAGACGGGAACGACGGACGGTACATTACCTCAGAGCGATTTGTTTTTCTCCTTAACACTGATTTCTTTCTCGAGAAGAAAGCAGACCTTGTCTCGTCTTCCGCTCCAATTACGTCGTATTATTGAATAAAAAAGAAAATAAAAGAAGAAGAAGGAAAAAAAAGAAGAGAGAATGAGAGAGGAGGAGGAGGAGGAGGAGGACGATTAGAAGCCAAAAGAGCACGATCCAATAAAAAGATAACATCGTTGGTAGATCTTAAAAGAGTATATGGCAAACGCGTCAGCAATCATTTCGATATCGTAAAATTTATTTTTGACACGATTGCTACTTAAAAATTTACGAATTGATCCTTTAGAGTTTGTTTTCTACGTTGTATATATATATATATATATATATGTATGTGTGTGTGTGTGTGTGTGTGTGTATATATATATATGTATATGTTTCTCAGGTGTTCCGTATAAATAGAAAACAAGTATTTATGGGGGGAATGGAGAAAGAATAAGGGGTGGGTGTTAAAGGAGGGTAGAGTTCGTGCAATTTGCTCGTAAATCGACGTGCCGATGCGATATCTCGCGGTTCTCGTGCCGAGAATCGCGTTTATCTGCGTTATGCGGTATGTACGCGGTCGCCGCAACCACATGCATACGTAAAATGCGTTCGCTCGATCTAAATCTTGCGGGAAAGAACGAGAGAGAAGGAACGTGTCGTTCTAGACTTGTTCCGATTTATTGGCTACTTCCGTTAGCCCCGACACTTTATCGCGACACTATTTTTTGATCGAGTCAACGGAATATAAAAAGAAAGGAAAAAGAAAGACAAGAAAAAGTAAAGGGAACAAAAAAATATTCACCCAACGAGAGGTCATTCAGTGGGGAATTTTTCGTCCCTTTTTTCTCCCGTCTTTTCTTTCGAATCGAAAGTTTTTTGGGCGGTTGCCCGGTGAGAAAAAAATAAGAGAGAGAGAGAGAGAGAGAGAGAGAGAGAGAGAGAGGGAAGGAAAGAAAGAAAGAAGCGACGGTAAAAGTTGGCGCATCCTACTGCGCGAATGATTAAGGAAGGAAGACAAAGGAGTCGAGGGTAACCCTCCTTTCCACCCTCTTTTCCGTAGTAGACCCTAGCTTGCCTTCCACAACCCCGAAAAGACCATTGTCGCTTGGAATGCGACTGATATTCTTGGAAAGTGGGACGATGCAAAGTTGATTTCGTGAACCAGCCACGTATTCCTTTCTCCAAAATCTGGATTAATGAATAAATAAATAATAATTAGTAGTATCTGTAGGTATTAAAAAAAAAAAAAAAAAAAAAAAAAAAAAAGAGTGGATCGATATAAATTTAATACGCGATAAATAAAATCAACGTTCGTAATAACAGTGTTCTCGAAGATAAGAAATTAATGCGTTTCTTGGCGTCAAACCGTTAGTTCCGGTTCGTCCTTTGCAAAACTAACCATGTAATTTATTTTATCCGGCAATCGAGCTTGCTTCCGATATAACTTCGCTTAGACCGGACTTACTCCGGTGTGTTTCTCTTTTGTGTCGCGTGTAAGGGTCGCGATAATTACTTTCCCGAACGATAACGCGACTATTATTTCTTGTTGGACGAGAAACGTTTATATGTACATGCCGTGACACATACACGCGTGTACTATTTTATCGACTCTATGATTTCTTTTCAATGCGACAAAGAGCTCACTCCTACTCGTACTCCATACCTTTTATGCCTTGTGTTCCGATCCTTGGATCTTTTTTTTTTTTTTTTTTTTTTTTTTCTTGCGAAATTATTTCAACGAAAATATACAACGAAAGAGAAAAGTAATTTGAAAAAAAGTTTTCATCCTTCATGCTGTCGTAATAATATCTTTCACAGTCATTGCGTGCTTGATAGTTTCTCTTTTTCTCTCTCTCTCTCTCGAGTTCTTTCGTTATTTCCTTGGCTTTTAATTTTCACATTGGACTCCTTGTAATTCTTATCCTTCGGTTCTCTTCATCATCGTGACACAACATTAGGCATTTAGCCAAACGCCGCTCTCATTACCATATGCGATCGAGTCCGTTCCCTTTCATCAGGAATTCTCGTTTACCTACTTTCCAAATGGAAAAAGCGTTTTAATGGACACGTCCAATTTATTCTCTTAGGTACGCTCAACTTGTCCGATTGGAAATTTTCGATTCGCGTGATAAAAAGAAGAAGAAGAAGAAGGAGGAGGAGGGGGAAGAGGAGGAGGAGAAAAAAAAATTATTAATAATCGAATGGCTTCGAAGAAATTGTATTATATCAAATGTAAAAGAAAGAGTGGATCGATATTTTCATGCAAAACTTTTTATTAATCCATAATATTAAAAGGAGAAAATTTTTATTTTAAAACTCGTTAAGATAACGAATAAATTCCGTCATAGTTATACCTTTTCCTCTTCATTCTTCTTCTTCATCTTCGAAGGACTACCCTCTTACATCCATGCACAATACTCATGAGCTAGCATATGTAACGCATGTCGTAACTTTGTAACTAAGCACAGCTGGTACATGTGACTAATTAGTGGCACGTATCAAATTACGTTCGGTGCATAGCTGCTCGAGATGAAAGTCATTGAGCGGTGTAGGCGGAGAAGGGGTGGGGGAGGGGGAGGGAGAGAAGGAGAGAAGAAGTCTTCTTGAAATTGAAAAAGGAAAGAAGCTTTTCTCTCGTTTCTCGAGCTCATCTTCTCATCTTGTTAACGTACATTTTTTATTTTCATCTATCTCTTTTTTCTTTATTTCCTTTTTTTATTTTTCCTTTTTATTTTCCTCTGCTTCTCTCTCTCTCTCTCTCTCTCTCTCTTTTACTATTTCAATGTCCTTGGTATTTCTCTTTAATTCGTCATTAACGGATAATAGAATTATTAATAAGATTCTTTTTCTTTTTTTTTTTTTTTTTTTCAAGGCAAAACAAAAATATACGTTCACCTTAATAGTTTATATAAAAGATGCAATTAGCATTATCCATTAGCGTTACATCTTATATACATATATACATATATATATATAGACATTTATATACAATATGTGTAGCAAAGTCAATCAAGTTAGGTATATCCATTATTTGTCTTGGAGAAAACACGTGCGGTGACACGAGCTCATGGGTGCACATATCGATCGAAATGGGGAAAATTCTAGAAAGGTACGCGAGTCCTCTCGTGGGACACTTCCACCGTAACGATGGACGTCGATTTCCGGTTACAGGATTACCACGGCCAGTGCCCGTGGCACGAAACGCGCATCCACAAAGTCCCTCGCGTACTCCCTTTCTATCCTACTTTATCGATAAAAGCAATTTCAGCGAGTACACCGGGCGATACTTCGAGATATCTACTATGTACCTACTTCAACATTTATTGCCCTATCCGAGGTGAATCAAAGATCGATTGTCATTTTTTTTAATTTTTTTTTTTTATTCTTTTATCATTCCCCTACTCTCCCGCCCTACCCCTCTAACAAAAAAGAAACGCAAAATATATATCGTGCTTACGCTTATGTAAGCGTAAAGAAATCTCTTTATCGTCGCAAATTATATCGATCGATAGACCGATTCCAAAAGACAATGGGAATTTTGGCAAATGTCTCGTAGTAGGCTCAGCGATCGTAGCTGAAAATCCTGCGTTGGATACGATGACCCAGTTATATCTACTATTATTAGCGATCTTCTATGTCGGACGAAACGAATTATGTAAGTGTCTGTTATCCTGTCGGCGCGGCGCCGAAACCCGCGGCCATCGACCGGATACGGAATAAAAAAAGAGAGGATAAGGAAATGGACGGATAAGAAAGAGATCTCCCATCATCTAACGATATCTTTCATTCTAAGGGGGCTTTCGATGGAGAGGATCGATCAACGTCGTGATATCTTCTTTTTTTATTTTTTTCTTCTTTCTCTCTCTCTCTCTCTCTCTCTCTCTCTTTCCTCCTCTCATTCGAAGCCCTATTCGTTTGAACGTTTGTACGATTCAACCAACCTACGTCATCCTAAGGCTTCCGAAATAGTACAAAAGTATCTTGTTTATTATAATAACTTTAAGGAACTTTCTAAGACGTCTTGAAAATAATATTACATTTTTTCTTTTTTTTTTTTTCTTTTTTTTTTTCGAAATATACCAATCAAAATAAAAGATACTCGCAATTGTTTGCAAGGATACGCGAATTTGTTTCCTTTTTCTATTCTCTTTTTTTGTTAATGTCGCGAAGAACAAAAACGCGTATGTTTAACATGTGATAACGCGTAATAAAACGTGATGCGTTTAAATAACGTTACCATCATTACTTTCCTCGAAAAGAAAACCAGAGATTACCATATATCACTTTATTTACCGCTCACCCTGGCAGGAGATCTTCCTGTTTACACGCTCAAAGCCGATTGAATCGACGAACGTGCCTCTCGAATTTCGAAAGGAGTTCTTCAACGAGTCTCTCGTTTTACTATACGCTCTCTTCTTCGATCATGAAAATATTAAAGTTCTTTAATATTTTAAGCAAATGTTTATTATAAATATACATGTACCTATATACACGAATACATACGTATAGATGTATATTGGATTTACTAAAAACGAAGTCGCTAAATTTTCATTAATATTTTGATGTTATCGTTGATCCTCGTGGTAACTACATACATATATAAATATGTCGATTGAATATGCAGTCTCACGTATGCGGAATGCGATACACGACGACTCGTTATATCGAAACAATAAATAAAGAGAGAGAGAGAGAGAGAGAGAATAAAAAGAAAAAAGTATGCACGAACGGATAAATGGAAACTCGGGCGTTAAACGTTGAAGATCTTTTCGACGCTTTGCAGTTCGCGCTTTGAATTCGCGCGTTCGTAAATGCGTTTCTGAAGATCCAAAGAAAGATGAAAAGATGGAGGTAGAAGGGGGTATTGGTTCGGGAGTACACGACATGAGGTTGACGCGAAACAAGAAGAGCGGAGATTCGTGGAAAAACGAAAATGAAAATTGTGAAACGAAAGAAGAAAAATCGAAACTCTCGAGTTTTCATTCTTTTATCGTGGAAATGGTATATGTATGTATATCAAATCGCTCTGCGGTAAGTTTCATTCGTCGTTGCCTCTTTCTCGTTTGAATATCGTTTCCCTTCTTTTCCGATAGAAAGGACGAAACGAAAAGAAAACGAGGAGCTAAGAGAAGGAATGAAAGAGAAACAAGAAAATCTAACTTTAAGAAAGAAGAAATGATTTTTTTATTTAACCGAAATTTAATACCTAAAGTTCAGGACGTTTGATAAGAAAAAAGAAAAAGAACGGTTCATTCGGAAACAAAAACAATGTAGTTATCGTAAATATTGAGAAATGAATGAAGCTAAGTAAAATAATGAAAGAATAGTATAGAAATGTCCTGTGACAGAAGGAGAGCATAAGCAGGGCCGTGCCTTTGCCGTTCAATGCCCTACGTTTCTCCGTCTCTGTCTGTCTCTCTCTCTCTCTCTCTCTCTCTCTCTCTCTCTCTCGCTCGCGCGCGCGTTGGAGAACGAAGTATCGACCGGTTAAAGCTATTCCCGGCCGGCTGAAGCGGCCAACTTTCCCACCCCTATCGAGCGAGTCTCCCCACCCTTCTGCACCCTCGGAGCAACGTCGCTACGTTCGCATCAGCCGTTTCCATCATCCTTATCCGTGCGTCTCCTCCGGCGTCTCCTCCGATTTTAACCCTCTAACGGCCTCCGTTATATCGGCCTCCGGCCCTTGCAATAACTCGGAATAAGTCTCGCTTTTCCTTCTCACGCGGTTTTACCGTGGCTAACCGCGCAAGAAAAACGTCCACGCGAACTATTCGATGCAGGTGTGCCACAACTTCCTATAATCTTTTTCTTACTTTCAACCCTTGCGGAACTTCCTCTACTATTTTTTTTTCTTTTTTACGTTGTTCTTCTTTTTTTCTTTTCTTTTTTTTTTTTTTTTTTTTTTTTTTTTGTTCAAATATTTTTCCATACGCTAATCTATCATTTTTCCTTCATTTTTTTTGCTTTCTCTTTCTTTTTTTTTTTTACTCATAAGCCAGATCAGAAATTCATTATTTCCATTTCGACGAATGGAATTTTTCTTTTTTCTATCGAATTCTTTGTCACCTCTTTTCAGTAACGTAAGGAGATTATCGAAAACGATACGGATTGTCCTTAGAGATGTCGCTCCCGATGGTCGTCACCATTTTTAAATCTCTTCGCTACTACTCTCCACTGTCTCTTCCTATCGAAGAGAGAGAGAGAGAGAGAGAGAGAGAGAGGTAGAGTGGGATGAAAGAAATAGAGAGGAAATGTTAGGGATGTATTTTTACTGGCTCCCGCGAAAATGTTGAGAGACGAGTAAATAACGTATGTCAACGGAACGAAGCAACGCTTCTCTGAATATAATCGTGTTGCCGAGTACGTACGTATGTACGTACGTTACGGCATGATACGATACGATACGATACGATACGTACGTACGCACGTACCGAGGAATAACGGGCGTATATTTACTCAGGCTCACGTGTTCGCTCTACGCCCACGACAAAATGGCTGTGTCACGTGCGAGATCGTGCGTCCTCGGAGTTATTCGTGTTGAAAAAGAAATGTAATACCATCTTTTCGTTCCTAATCAATGTTTATATATGTAAATATATATATATATATATATATATATATATATATACGTGTGTGTGTATGTACCAAAAAAGGGGAAAAAAATAATAACCGAGACTTTTATTTTCTCGCGCAGCTATGATATGTATGTATTCATTGAACGACCGTTTATCAAGATGGGCGAAAGAAGCTTTTTTCTCCCCTTTCCTTGAAACTGATCCCTCCGCTTTTGCGTGTACCTTCGTGCATGTCCAACGTCGAAAAGAAATAATTCATATTTCATTCCCACGTGAAAATAAAATTCTTCTTGTTGTTCGTTTCCGTGTAACGCGTTTAACTGCGTGGAGGGCACGTGCCTCCGATGGTATGCATAAATGATATAATACGCGAGTCGATTCGTCACGCAATAGTTCCCGGCAATGACTGTACAGGGAAATAATCAAGAGAGAAAAAAGGAATAAAAAGGTTAAGTAGATTCTCGCCATCCCTTTACGTCGCTCTCTTATTCCGATGGATCTCCTAAGTTTTTATTTCTTTTTCTTTTCTCTCTCTCTCTCTCTCTCTCTCTCTCCTGCGCTCCATGAATAATGCGAAACGCGATACTAACGTCGTGAAATTGAACTTACCCTGATTGTATAATTTCGTTGCACATATATATTTTCTCGAGAAGATTGAACTCTTATCGATGATAGTGAAAACACGCGATGAGATCGTGCTGCACGCGGTCGGCCAGTGGTAGATGATGAGTCTTGTGCTTAAGAAAAGGAGCAAGGGATAGAAAAAAGTGGAAAAAGAGAGAGAGAGAGAGAGAGAGAGAGAGAGAGAGAGAGAGAGACCGTTCGCGCGTGCTACACTGACTGCAATTCATTCTTTCTACCCGAAGCCTCCTTTTTGTGACGTGGACGCGGTGGATGAACGCGAAACGCCGGCAAAACTATTGCGATGCTCTCTCTCTTTCTCCTTCTCTTTCTCTTACATGTACCTAGGCGCACACAAAACGCATCTAGTACCGCGTTTTGTTGCTGTATGTGTCCTCGACTCGCCGTTCCATTGTTTTTTTCTATACTCCGGCGGCAGACAGTTGACACGGAACAATGCAACACGAAGTTTATATGTCTATCTATGCAACTGCGGATAGAGAGATAAAGAGAGAGAAAACAGAAAGAAAGAGAGAGAGAGAGAGAGAGAGAGAGAGAAAGGAAGAGAAAAAAATAGGGAACTCTCTCTTGTCTTTTGCATTTTTCCTTTCTCTCTTTCTCTCTGGTCAATCGTTCGATTACAATGGTTATTAAATAATAGAACGGCAATTTTGAAGTATTCGGATTAGCCGTATCAATCGACGACCGTTGAAAATTAGTTCGATGAAATTTTCAAAAGTCAAAAGATCGATCCATTAAGAGAGCGCGTCGTTTCAGTCATAATGTCCAGCTCGAATTTGAATCGTGTTAGATGGTCATTTATGAATTATTCTAGTAAAGGTAGAGATGAACGTTTCGTGATGTCTCGTAACGTGCGACAAGGGAATCGAAGATAGTCCTCTCTGGGGAAATTATCCTGCGAGCATTTCGAGGTCGTCGGTTGGGCGGAGATTGTATTCGATCTGCTAATACGCGAAGATAATTCCTCTTATCTTCCTTCGAAGAAAGTTAAAAGCAAATGAAAAGACTTTCATTTATCTTTTGCCTGGCTCATTGATCCGATCAGCGGGAATAAAAAGTTCCAACGTTTGATCTCAATTAAATGAAGGAATAATTGTATCCTTTTTAATTACTCAGAATGTGGATAGAGATGTATAGGTATCCTTATAGATATATGGTACGTAACCGAGTACGTAGATCTTTCCGATAATAAATCCAAGATTAGGAAATATGGCGGACTCGTACGACCGACCATTCGCTTCGGAAGGCGCGTCTAATATCGTCGTCACGGTTTGTTTTCCGGAAGGCGTAGTGGGAAAAGATCAATAGGCAGTAGGCGGTAAAGCCTCTATCGAGATACCGCGCACGTATGCGCTGCTATCTAGAAAATAACAGTGAATTTCCTACGTAGTATACGTTTCAATTTCGTCTTACCTTTATTTATTTAACCGTTCTAATCTTATTTTTCCATTTTCAAGATTTACGATCAATTTCAATCATTTAACTTAACGTGACAAGTATCATTTATATATCTTAAGAAAGATGTTACTTTCTTGAGTCTCTCATAGACGAGATATGTAATTTTAAGTTCTTCCTCGTAAAGCTTATTTACGCGTATTAAGGAAAAAGTCGTAAAAATAAAGGGGAGAATGAAGAAGTAGAGAAAAACAATTTGGGTCAGAGAGTGAAAAAGGTTAGGTAGTTTTAACACGAACGGGCAGGAGGTCGATTTTCTGTATTTGACAGGAATCGACAGTTTGTAACCATAGAACGTATTCGACTCGGTTGCGTCTTATGCGACGGTATCCGCATGCTGCTACCTACTACCGTTTGCGATCGGTAGGCTAAAGTGGAACGAGTGGGTCGCTATGCAAAGTGCAGGAGCACGTTTTACGACGTACCACGTGACGCGCACTGATCTTACGCTATAGACGGCCATAAAGCCGCGGGTCAGGATTCTGCAGGATATGCGCGCGCATCCTCCCTATTCTCGGCTTTGCCAACTTTCGACGATTAAATTTTCTTCTTGGTACGTCCGATCTATAGCGAGTCTCTACTACTACTGTTACAACCACTATTACTCACCGTTCCTTTCCTATCCCTCTATCTTTCTATCCATCCATATCTCTCTCTCTCTCTCTCTCTCTCTCTCTCTCTCTCTCTCTCCTTCGACGTTTTCTTATCTCAGGCGTGCGTGCGAACGCATCGTAACCATTGTTAATGTAATATACGTCGAGGAAGAAAAGAAAAGTCGTCGTTCTATACGAACGTGTTCGTTTAACCGTCGTTCCTTATTCGTTTAACGCTTTTAACGTCCTGGAAAACGTTTAATCTTTTTTTCCTTCTTCCTCTTTTTTTCTTTTTTCAACAAAGAGAACAAACGTGAAAAGTTTCTCGTCTCTAACTAGGTAAATAGATTATGAATAATACGTTTCCAGCATTGCCAACGAATACGATCACGTATCATGGATTGTAGTCAGTCACGACTCGAGCTGTCGGAGTATTGAAAGAGCGTTCTCTTTTTCCATTCAAAAATATCTATTGAATTTTCACAGTGATTTAACATAGAATATATCTAAGTATATACGCGCTTATACGTATATGAAGCTAATTATATTACAAATAAATATAAGTTTCATTGAAGCTTATGATTTCTCGATAAATGATAACTATTAAAAAATAACAAAATAATATTCTACTATATCAAATTTATCACTCTTGGAAATGGGATTTACCTACTTTGATATTTACTGTTTGAAAGTAAGATATATTTCAAACGGGGCAATAGTAACGATGGCAGTAGGTAGATACAGGGAGGGAGAGAGAGAGAGAGAGAGAGAGTCGACGAGGGATAAGCCAGGTCGTCGGAGGGTGAAAGAGGGAGGGTTAGAGAGTACCGGGAGCTCGATATCCGTTATACATGCATATTAGATGGTCCGTAGAAGAGAGAGGAAGGTCTTTTGAGTGTAAGGAAGAGAGAGTAAGAGAGACAGAGATAGAGAGAGAGAGAGAGAGAGAGAGAGAGAGAGAGAGAGCTCATGCACGATTATTTAAAGCTAAGCAACGTGTCGTCGCGGTGCCGCGCGCTTAGGGGTGTGCCATGCAAAGGCACAACCTCACCGTTGGATCCCAGGAAACGTAGCTTTGAAGTCTTCCTCCTCTTCCTCTTCCTTCTACTCCTTCTCCTTCTTCTCCTCTTCCTCCTCTTCCTCATCCTTCTTCTTCTTCTCCTCTTCCTCCTCTTCCTCATCCTTCTTCTTCTTCCTTCTGCACGCCCTAGTTACACACCTTGTCGAGCAATCGACTCGATTCAAGGCCGAGCGCGCTCGCACGCTCAGACACACACAAACACACACGTGTACATACACAGACGTACGATGTGTTAGTGCATCGGCATAAAGCTCTTGTCGTACGCCATTCCCTGGTGACTTTCTACGTTGTTCTGAGGATAGTCCCGTTCATCCCTCGAGTCCTCTCTATTCCGTGAACTATTATCCCCTTTCCTCAATATTTTTTAATCTTCCATCTTCGTTTCCTGTCTCCTCCCTTTTATTTCCTCCCTCCTCTCTTCGTCTCCCTCTTTCTCCTTCTTACGTGAATACTAAAATAAACAAAACAAGGAAGAAAAGAAAAAGGAATCCTCCGTCCACTCGAGCTCGGTAGAGGGGAAAAAAGTGAGAAAAAATAGGTTGAGTAGTTCCCCCGTCCTTTGCCTTCGGTGAACGCTAACCGCAAGTGGCCATTCGTGATAGACGCGAAGGTCGTCCAACGAGAAGAAAGAATATTCTCCGGGGTTGAACGCGCCAACAACTTCTATCTCTCTATCTTTTTTCTTTTTCTTTTTTCCTTTCTTTTCCTAACATCTTTTACCCTCCTTTTCCCAACCCTATTATATATTATATATATATATATATATATATATATATATATATATATATTTCTTCCCCGCTACCGCTGCTCCCGTCGTCGCTGCCGCCAATGCTGCTTACACAGCAAGATTTGGCGAGATACTTAGCCCCTCATTTAGTTTCTAGGTCGCGGGACAAATAAAAAATCGTTACTCATCTGTTGTAGCATTCCTTGTCGATCGAGAAAAATGATTAGCGTATTTGGTAGTACCGTGACGTATCATTTTTATAAATCCTCCTTCTAATTTACTTTTGGATATAGGCGTACGTTTCAGGAAATGTTTCCCGATCGTTCGTTCGTTTCTAGGCTCAATGCGGAAAACGAGTCTCATCCTCCAACCTGACGATCTTTCGGCTCGTTTAATTCGAGTACACGAGCTGATCGGTTAAGGTAGTCAGTTTAATTAGTTCTCCTTTCTCTCTCTCTCTCTCATACACACACACATATATATATATACACTCAGAGACAGACAGCTGTGCTAGTCAGTTCTCTCTATAGGAGTCGAGCAAATCGAAATGCCACCGCATCGGCTATGACGACGGATCTATTTCATCGAGTTCCATCCTGAAATCATTGTACGCACACAGACTTATGTACGTACGTACATATATACATGGACAGTATCGTTGTAACCCAAGAGTAGTGACTATAGAGAGAGAGAGAGAGAGAGAGAGAAGTAGATAGATAGAGACTTTGACGGGTCTGCTTCTCTGTCGTGCAATGTAGTCGACTCGAGTCGAGGGCACTCGTCAAAGTTACTCTCTCGAATACGTCTCTCATTGTCGAAGCTCTATCCACTCGGGATAGTACTACTTCTAAAGAGTGAGACGTTCTCTCTCTCTCTCTCTCTCTCTCTCTCTCTCTCTCTCTCTCTCTCTCTCTTGGAGAATACGTCTGGACACCGGATAGACGTCGATTGTCAGAATCTACTCCAGGATCTACTTCGAGTATCGTAGTTACTACTCGTCGAATTGGACCGAGCTACTCAACACCAGCTCGAGAGTATTTTCGCATACTGCCACGATAGAAAAGCACAATTTCGTTCGGAGCTTTTCGTGTAGTTGTTTGAACTAGGCGATTCGTTGAATTATGAGCGATTTTAAATACATACTATATCGAACATTTTACGAATCGTTCATGGTATGTAGAAATCAAAAAACGTTCGTATCTCTTTCCTTAGGAAAATTATGGGATCGCTCGCTTATCGGATTATCGTCCTATGTTCATTGGCTCGATACGCTCGACTTATTTCACTTTGCGAAATACGATCGATTCGAATGGGTTATAAATTGTTTTTTCTTTTTTTTTTTCATGGATTCACCCATTTCACCCATGCACGCGTAGAACTGAGTAAATTGCAAGTGAGAATTCATTTGTCAGAATTCAATTACATTCAAAATGGCGTTTGATCCGCGAATTATCGAGAAACGAATAAAGCTTAATTTCTCATATCGTTCACTCGTATCATTCCTTTATCTTTTTCTTTTGATACGTCGTCCATCAATACGCCGATAATAGCGTACGAATTATCGTCGCTTTAATTATATGTAAGCGAAGCTTTCCCGGGCAAAGAGAATTTTGCGTCTACCAGTTGCTTAATTGTAGTAAACTACCGGGGGCGCTGATGCGCACCGATTCAAGCTAAACTCGGTACTTCCGTTTAGCGCAATCAAATACGTTTAAATTATGTTTCCTGGGTAAACCCGAACTTTCACATAATCCTCTGTTCTCTGCTTAACTGTTCCTTTGACATTACCTAGATTACTTGCTTTCTATCTCTCTCTTTTTCTCTCTCGAATTTTCAAATTTTCAATCTGTTTCTATCGCAAATATAAACACTTTCAGTATTTAATGAGTGAAGGAAAGAAAATTAAATAATAATTGTAGGTAAACGTACATATATATATATGTGTGTGTGTGTGTGTGTATGTGTGTGTATGTGTATAACAAAAAGTGAATCTAACCATATGTACTTACTCGTCGACGTTCTAGTTTTACATAATTCATACGATCCACTCTAAGGGCGAATAGAAGCTTCGGGTTTTGCAGGTTTCGACATGCTCTAGCACAGACCTTGCAAACGTGTTTTTCTCGACTCTATCTCTCTCTCTCCTCTCTCTCTTTCTCTCTCTCTTTCTCTCTCATTCTTTCATATATCGAGCCGATTTGTTACTTCGCATTCGGTCCGGAACCAATTATTTGTTTCCGCGAATCCCTGCGAATTTACGCGAGCGACGCGTATTGTCGAGAGAAATTATTCGAGTTTGCCTCCTACTCCCTATGGACGAATTCTGGATATTAAAAAAAAGAAAGAAAAAAATAATAAAAGAGAGAAAGAGAGAGAGAGAGAGAGAGAGAGAGAGAGAGAAAAAGAGAGATTTGAAAAATGCGAGGGTGAGTTCGTTCGCGCACGCGCGCGCGCGTTAAAGGAAGAAAAGATGGAGCGATAAATCGTCGAGGATCGCTTGAATTATGCTCCAAGCAAAGAGAACTCTCTCTTTCTTTTTCTCGCGTGTTCTCGAATTGCTTACGTGTAGAATATATACATATATATATATATATATATTTTACATCTATATATCTTACATCTATGCAGTAATTTATTTCTCTTTTTTCTTTTTTTTAATCTATGAAGTATATAAGTACGCATACCTACGTAGAAAGATTTACATTATTTTTTCTCTTCTACTGTTTTTTTCTTTTCTTTTTTCTTTTTTTTTTTTTTTTTTTTTTTTTTTTTTTTTTTTTTTTTTTTTATTAACAAACAAAGAATAATCCAATGAGAATAATCGAACAGAGAACAATCAGATATCGACAAACAAAACGGACGATGAAAAACATGGATATTAATCTTCCATTAGCAGTCAGTGAATAATGTTCGGCCGTTATGAATTATAAAATGAATGTAAAATTATTTTTAGTTTTGTTATGATAGGAAATATCTACGTATCTACCTGTATGTAAGCATATGTGTATATATTATATATATAATATATATATAACACAATGATGATTCATAGCAAGATAAGGAAATATCGTCCAGAGATTTTTGCATTCTCGAGTACATAGATACAGTAGATCGAATACAAAGCACATATGTAAGTTACGTATCTACGTACAAATTTATTCTCTCTGGAAACTCTCGCGAGACGTACGTATTTGCATTCATCGATTTGCGTAAGGACAAAAATAATATCGTTCATTATTACGCATATGCAAAAATGGCAGAACGATCGACAAATTTGTTATTCCCATCGAAGCCGTCGTACGAATCAATTTCATTTGAATAATTTCCTCATATTTAATTTGCCACAATTATTTATAACAATTTCCTACGTAAGAAAAACAAGGAGGAAAGATATATATATATATAAATATCATTAAGAAGAGAGGATAATCAAATTGTATAATTATAAAAGAAAGCGATTAGATTCGTTTTCATAAATATTTGGTAGAAAGAAAATAAGAATACGTGAAAGTAAGTCCGTAGTCAGAAGGGTGATAGTTGGACGGTCGGTCAGGGAGGGGTAGAAGAGAGGGTGGTTTCGGTGGTTTGTGGCAAGAGAGGGTACGGATAGGTGGCGGTACGATCTTCGGTAATGATTGGTCGTCATGGAAACGAAGCGGAGCGCGCCTCGCCCTTTTTCCTCTTCGGTCCTTTCAACGAGCGTTTCGTATGGCTCTTCGAATGACTCTTCCAATGGCGCCTCGTCCTGGCGCCTCGTCCTACAAGATGAAACATTAAAATACCCTTTGCCCCGGTATGCTTCTACCTTTGACTTTAACAACGTACTATATTCACGATCGAGTGTCCATTAAAATTCTCTTTTTTGATCCTTCGCGAGAGATTTTTTCTGTTTCCATTAAATTGAAAAAAAGGAAAAAAAGGAAGGGAAAAAAAGGTAATTGTTAAATTGAAAAAAAGTTAATTGTCATTTGAACAGTCTCCGGGGATACAATGTCAGTTCTTTATAACGTGATTAAAAAGAAAAAAAAAAAAAAAAAAAGAAAATAAATAAATAAAAAAGAAAAGAAAGAATCGTATATCCATAAAATTCTTTTATTTTTGACTTAGAGCAATACGAATAGTAAGAACGATAAATCATTCTCTCTCACTCACTCTCTCTGTTTTCTATCTTTCTCTCTTGATCTTTTTTTCCCCCTTTTTTTCTTTTTCTTTTTTTTTTTTTTTTTTTTTTTTTTTTTACCCCCGGGACACCTGACCTTTCAAGCTCCCAACGACAGAACAAAGTCCATCCCTCTTTTTATTCCACTCACCTCAGAACCGTGCGGACGGCTTTCTGCGTTCCAGAGCTTTTCTCTATCTCTCTGTCACTTTAGAGAGGAAAGATTGTTAATCCTTCGTACACAGAGAGGTCTTCCTTGCAACGAAGGCAAAGCGAAATGACGTATTCCACGAACTCCCTTTCTCTCGCGATTATCTCTTATCTTTTCTGGAACGAAACAAGGCTAAAGAAAAAAAAAAGAAAAAGAAAAAAAAGAAAAAAAAAACGGAAATTTATCAAATGGATACGCACTTAATAAAAATAAACGATTCGTACTATAAATGCTTGATCACTGATATTCTACGAATTTATATGAAGTAACTGTGACTGAATCGAAATAATCTAATCAAGAATTTTTATCGACTTGTATATAAAAGACAAGTATGGAATAATATTAGAATAATATTAGACGTCGCATAAGAATATGAAAGAGTAACCAACGGCTCGACGCTTGATCCTCTTTTTATTATTCGAGCGATGGACCGCTCGAAAGAAAGCACTCCGTTCTTTTTTTTCTTCTCTTTTTCTCTTGTTGTTCTGCGTATCTCGTTTAAAATTCCAACGACTTAAAAATCATAGGTATCTCCTTGCACTTAGATACCTATGCGTCTACGAAATACTGTTACGTTCTTTCGTGACTAGAGAGAAGACGCAGGGGAAACGAGGGTGATATAAAACGCTTGCCGTGCACGTTACAGAAATCTAGGTGGAGGTAAAGCGTCTTAAAAGCTCGAGCGTTGCCGCGGAAGACCACAAAGGGAATTTCTTCGGTAACGCTTGGAAAGGTATACGAGAGTAAATGTCTATGGAACGAGAAGGACTTTAAATGTAACCAGAAAATACTCCTTAAGGGATACGATGCAGTCTCCGTAAATAGGCCGTCGGTTAATAAATAATAGCGAACGGCAAATGGAAGGAGGATGCGAATTATGAAAAGTATATTTTACTACTAGACGAGTATAATCGAGTTTCTATCTTTTAAAGGAGCAATCATTATCGTTGGCCGTTTGATAAAAAAGATTTTTCATGCGCTCGATCGTTCATATAAAATTTTAATTTATGTACGATCATAGGTAATAAAGTACTTAGCTCACGTATCCGTTTGTTTGCTCGAGAAACGTCATCAAAAGTCGCAATCCGACGAATATTTTTCGTCGAATAAGAGAAAAGCGAGAAGAACAGCGATCCTTTGGAATTTTTCTTTCGAAGAAAGAATACGACATCTTGTTTCTCGTTCTCCCTAGATTCATTTTAGAATGGATCGTAGAAACTTTGTCAATCGAGCCCGCGCTTTTCTATACAGGTGGCTGCATCGTACGCTCCCCTTCCAAGAACCTCTTACACGCTTCGTCGAACTTCGATTCGAGCTAATCGAGAAAGTTTAGTTTTCGGCTAACTAGAGGCGTTCCGCTCTTCGACGTTCGCGTTACGCGCCATACATGCATATCTAGAAGCGATGGTAGCTGCACGCACATACTATATGTGTACTTGGACAGGTATATACGAATATGAAATATTGCTACGAGCGAACGTAAACTCCGAAGTTTAGTTTCTTTTCACGGCTCTAGTAAAGTAAAGAATTTAAAAGTCAAAATGAAGATAAATCGTCTTTAAATCTCTCCTCTCCCCCTTCGACCGAGAAATTGAATTAATGCAAAGAAAAAGAAAAAATCTTTACGATCTTTCTCTTGATTTGACTGACGATGATTTAATTATAAGAACATAATGCATAATAATTTGGTCAAATTAACGGAAGTTGATTCGATTGTTTCAGAGGCGCCTTCTCCGTGGTACGCCGATGCGTCCAAAAGAGTTCCGGTCTCGAGTTTGCGGCGAAAATCATAAATACGAAGAAACTCTCGGCCAGAGGTAAGTTAAAGAATATATTTCTCTTAAATTTTTGTCTACCTTAAAAGATCGACGTAACAAAACCGAGGTCACACGTCAGCGTTATTTAAACACACATACTTACGTACTTACTTAGGATCGCCTGGCCGATCGTTGGACCGACGACACATTGATTCTCTTTAGTCGCATCAATTTCAACGATTCTTTCGACCCTCCGATAAAATCCGATTTTACCTTTTATCCCTTTATAGGACTGAATACGAAAATTTTCCGAACCTTTCTCCCTCTCTCTCCCCCCCCCCCCTCCCTTTCCCCAACAGATCCCATTCCTTTCGTCGATCCTTTCGATATTCTCCAGAAATATTTTACGTGGTCGACGAGGCCGCTAGAAGGATGGCTCCTCGAAAGCAGGATTTGAATTATCCTATCGAGTCTCGCACACTTTCGTTCTTATATATTATTAAACGGTAAAATTTCGTTTCCTTTTCGGTGAGCCAAGCTGATCCTTTTTTTATCAGGGTTATCTCCGTTCGATTGGGAGATCTCTATCTTGTGACGACGGAATCTACGGAAAAGCTTTTCTTCGTTGGAAAATGCAATATGGCGCGTTTCGGTCGGGGTTTCTAATCTCGCTTTTTTCGTCTTAGACAATCACGGAAGAGAGAGAGAGAGAGAGAGAGAGAGAGAGAGAGAGCGAGTGAGTGAGTCGGCTCTTGCTCGTCCTATAGCGACGCATATATCGACGCGCGTGCGACGCGTGTCTAAAAACAACGAGCGACGCCGTTGTCAAGCTGCCAACATTCCATCGCGAGCAACCACGGTGCCAATGGCGTAGGATAGCCGGCCCGGAAAATATAGTTGGTCCCCTTTTGAAATTCGATCGCCCCTGAGCGCGCCCAAAAAAGCTCTTTCTCTCTCTCTTATTCCGCTCGTAGACACGACGCTCTCTAATCTCTTCATCTATCTCCCGTTCAAGTTTATATAGGAGCGCTTGTAATCGATGGTAAAGGGCGACGAGGGGTCGAAGCCAAACGAGCGTCTTAATCGAATCAATTAAAATACTGTCCGTGTGTAAAATTTATCCGATATAAGCTGGATCGTGTTACGATCGATCGAATCGGTTGGCCTGCACCCCTGTCTCTTCTTATCTCTCTCTCTCTCTCTCTCTTTTACTGTCTGTTGCAGAGAAAGAAACTCTTATGTCTTCGAGAGAAAAAGTTCTTAAAGAAAATTGTGAATAATAGCTTCGTCGTCGTACATGCGTTATACCGCACGACATTCAGTCGCATATTCAGTTTCTATTATTCATCTATTCTTTCTTTGTTCTTTTCTTCTTCTTTTTTTCTTTTTTTTTTTTTTTCATGTCCGCGATGTAGAAGAAAAAATGACAAAAAAAAATCTTTCGGTCGTCCTTGCTCGATATTCCATTTCGAGTCGTCCCAGTGCGTGTCGACCCAGATCTCAAGGGGATCCTCTCGCGAAAGGAAGAAAACATCGTCGTCGTCGTCCTCGTCGAAGGGTCGTACAATCTCGAACGATTATACGCTCCTTCGACGTAAAGGGTGACCGTGGCACGTTGTTTGCACGCTTCGAATGAGGGCTAATCTATATTCGTGTGTATATATGGAAAATTACGAAACGACGGCCTCTGTACGGTGCAATGTAGCATGCAAATAGGAGGAAGAGGACGAGGAGGATGGAACCTGCCTTTAGAACTCCAAGACCGAAAGGAATTTTCGTGTCGAGGGTCGCGGCCCGAGTGCAAGAAGGCAAGAGGGCAAGAATCTCCTCCTTGGAGACAAAAGGAGGACAAAATGAAAGTGAAGACGCGTTTAATCCTCCGCGCTTCTCGTTCCTCTTCCATGCGCTCGCTCGGCTTTTCGAACGAGCCTCCCTTCGTTTTACGTCAGAGTAATCCTCTTTGGATTTAAATGGAACCCTTGAATAAGTAGCAGCCGCATTAATATGCAAGGTAAGGTGTCGCGAGCACACGTTACGTTTGCATTTAAGCGCGCTTAAAAGAACGTATATATGTAATGTATATGTTCTATGTTGACCGTGCATATACGAATTCTACGTTCATCCCTTCTTTCTATAGAATCATGTTGTCGTAGCATCGGTGGTTCAGTGGTAGAATGCTCGCCTGCCACGCGGGCGGCCCGGGTTCGATTCCCGGCCGATGCAATCGTTTTTTTTTTTCTTTTTCTTTTTTTTTCGTTCTCTTTTTCAAGTTTAACGCAATTTGTAAAATCCTTCGAGAAATCCTACCCGAGAGTTGTTTTATATTTTTATGACATTAAAAAATTCTCTTTGCCAGAGAGAGAGAGAGAGAGAGAGAGAGGATAGAGAGATAAAAAAAGTCAAGGAAAAAACAGATAGGTAGAGAAGAGGCAAAAGGCGAAACGGAAGAGTAGGTTGGTGGGGTGTTTAGAGATAGCGCACAGAGGAGAGCCTCTTTTCTCTTTCTCTTCGTTAGCTCTCAGCGGGCGTCGAGGATGACTCTTTACACGTTTGCACCGGGAGAGTTCGGGCCACGGCCTTGCTCCAGTGACCTCTTGACCTAGTCGCTGGAGCCGCCATTCAACCGCAATATGGAGAGTATGCATTTCAGGAACGAATGAAAGCTAAAAATGAAGAACAACGGTAGGTATATACTTGTATGTAGGTAGACTCGCGATTCGAGTCGAGCGGATATTTGTCAGCTTAAGCGTAAGAAAGAGAGAGAGAGAGAGAGAGAGAGAGAGACTCTTCCTATTCAAACATTTTTCTTCGATTTATCTGTGACGTCATCGGCGACATTATTAAATTGACCGATTAGGGAAAGGAATCTTCCTAGTCGTCTTCTTCCTGGATTCCTCGATATCCTTGACGATAAAAGGAGAAAAGCTTTTCAAAAGCCTAGAGCTTCCTTCAGAAAGCCGGTAAACCGCAATAATCGTTACCATGCCGACTCCGTGCAACTACTAGGGAACCCTGCGAACGCTGTTGCAGTTAAAAAGGAAATTTGCAAAAAAAATAAAAAAGAAATAAATAAATAAGTAAATAAAAAAGAAAGAGCAAAAAAAAAAAAAGAAAAAATCCTTTGATATGCGCGCTTTCCATCCCTTTGCTCTTCTATTTTTTCAACCGTTACGTTCCCACTCGACCCCATCGAGCGTCGATGTTTTAGTATTATCGTTATTATTATTATTATTATTATTATTATTATTATTATTATTATTATTATTATTATTATCAACGTCGTCAATATCGATCGTTATTGACATTATTATTATTGTCCTTGCTCTCTAGACGCGGGAAGCTTTCCGACGAATTTATTTTATAAAAGCTATTAGACGGAGACAAGATGGAAATGAAGAAAATTTCCATTTCAACTTTTGAAAGCGTAAAACTAATTAGCTTTTGTGCGTACGTACGACAGGTGTTTGAAATTAGATACGCTTCGTATTTTCACGTCGCTTTTTTCTTTTCTCCTTTTTTAACTCCCATAGTTTGTTTTTCTTCTTTCCCCTTTTTTTTTTCTTTTTCTCTCCCAATCCCCTTGCCCTTTTCCAACCACTCTCAACCAGCATCATAGACGTTCTGTTTTAAAGTCGTCTCGGCGTGCTTTTCGAGGCACGCCGTTCTTTTCGAGCGAATTTAAGGAAAAAGAAAACGTCGAAATGCACTCATAACGCATCGCGTTCCTTTTTCTCTCGTACCGCGAGCTCTCGTTATTTCGCTTTTTCGAAAACGACGCCAAACGCATAGACAATGACGAATCCGGATTCGTCGAGGACGACTCAATAAACGCAAGATCGTTTGAGAAAAATGATATAATAAGTTGCATGCTCCTATCCGTAGATTGGAGGTAACGAGGATTCACAGTGTTTTGCGTTTCCAAGAGAAAACCACGAAAAGAAAGAAAGGAAGGAAGAAAGGGGTGGAGGGAAAAAAAGAAAAGTATATCGTCGCGGTACTTAACGGGTCTGCGAATGCAATTTTAGCCGACGTCCTGAGTGAATTAAGCCGGAGAAAATTCGTCTGGGGAAATCTCGATGGGGGGGAAAATTCGATTTCAACTTTAATGACGTATCCAGGATCAGCTGTCGTAACAAGGAAACTTTCGTGCTCTAACATATTGGAAATCCAAGCCCCTGGATACCCGTAGTCCTAACGAACTTACAAACGATCGGCTACAAGGATTTTCTATCGTCCCTATTAACGCCTACTTTCTCCTATCTACATTTTTGCCTTTCCTTTACTCTCCGATAAACTCGTTAAAAGCTTTTTAAATACGATGCCAACTTCTCTTCGAGGGAGATGACGAATCATTAAGAATCGAAAATTAAAGTCCAAGATGTTTCTCGAGTCGAGGAATGACCTAATCGAAAATTTTCAAGACGAATGGAACTTCCGGATTTGCCTCAAGATGAGACGACGAGATACCGGAGTAGTTTATTCGACGTGGCATAATAAGATTCCCCATTTCCCTCTCTCTCTCTCTCTCTCTCTCTCTCTCTCTTCCTTCCCGTTTTCTTCCTTCCTACGTTTCTCGTATAATTGCTTCGTGGTAGGAATTTGTGTCCCTGCCGTATCTTCTTTACATTCGCACTCTTCAATTATATTTTTTTTTCCATCTTGTTACAGATTTCCAGAAACTCGAGCGCGAAGCACGGATATGTAGGAAATTGCAGCATCCAAATATCGGTAAGTTTTGAAAATGTATATTTTCGTTTAGGGAGGGGCTGAAAAAAAGGAAAAACAAAAATGTGTAATCTAGGAATAGACTAGTTACTTACTTACTAGATTACTTACTTATCAGAGAACTTTCGAGTTTAAACCTATATAGTCGAGATGCAAAGTATGTATAGTTATCGAACTAACTAAGGCACGTTTTGCCTATAGATTTGCGAGTTATTCAAGCGTTAGTTAGCGATCGTTCGTTCGTTCGTTCGTTCGTTCGTTCGTTCGTTCTTTCCATCCAATCTAATATCAAAACTAACTCTCTTTCGATTATCTATGGATCGCGTACTTTGCAGTCTATCAATCTCGAGGGTACGAGTAAATGGGTAAGACAAAGATGTATTATAAGAAAAAAATTCAAAAAAGAAAAAAACAAGAACGGTTCGAAGCTTCGTTATAAAACTTTTCCTTTATTCATAAGAGAATTTTTCAAAAGATTTTTACTTTGGAAAAAAGATATGCGCGATTAATTAAAATTTTATGCGACGGGCAAACGAACAAGCCGCTTTGCTTTCCCGATTAAATAACGTTCGAGAATCGAGCAATTATCAGAAGTTACGTTAACGTCGAGACTAATTAGCGTGGTGAATCTATGTTGATTATACCTATGTTGACTGTATGTACTTATTTATCTATCTAATCAGTCCATCGATACAGGGTATCCGTTGTTACTATCGATGTAAAGGCGATACTAACAGAAATCGTATATTCCGAGGAGCCCGTAAACGGTCTTACCGTGTTACCCTAGTCTCTTTGTAGAAATCTCCTCGTTGAAATGGATGCCCAGCTCGATCATCGCAAACTCCCCCAGCGAGTCATTCTCGCTCGATTTACCTCACGCGCTTCGCGAAAGCATCGCATTGCCCTAGAAGGCAATCGATTCCATTGTTCTCGCTTTCTAAAGGTATCGGGACCCTTTCGTTCTTCTCGATAAAACAGTTACAGTTGTCGTGTTTCATGAAAAGCCCCTAGAAAATTTTCATTGAAAATTGTTACTCCATACGACGAGCTATTCTTTTCCCTTTTCTGTTTCTTTCTTTTTTTTTTCTTTTTTTTTTTTTTTTTTTTTTTTTATTCCTTTTTCTTCTTCCCTTTCTTTTCCCCTATAGAAACGTTTTCTGACGTCCATCGAATAATTTACGGAGACCAGAACTTCTCTTAATTCATTTTTTTTCTCCATCCGTTTGATCGCTCCAAAGAAAGAAAGGAAAAAAGAAAAAAAGAAGGGGGGGGGGAGGAAACAAGGAGAAAAAAACGAGCGGTTTAACGACATCAAAGCGGAAGCGGACGAGACTCCTTCGATATGCGGGCAAAAGGCTGACCTTGAACCAGCGTAGCTTTTCCACCGGCTGTATTGGCGGTCGTACGGGGTGATCTGGATACGGGCCAATCGATTTCGTCCCGAGCTAGATTTTTGGCTCGGCCCGCCGAATGGCGCAGGAAAGACAAGAGCAATTTTTTTAAAAAGATCCTGGCAGTTCGTAACAATTCCGCTTGGCACATTTATTATAAGAGAAAGAGAGAGAGAGAGAGAGAGAGATTCGAGTCTCGGGAAGATATAACCAACAGGTGTCCGGCCGTCTTTAGACGCTGACTTAACAATCGTTCTTTCTTATTTTTTTGGCAAGAATTCATCAACGTTCGAATACAAAGACGTAAGACGGGTGGCTTTATTACTCCATTCTTTCATTAAAGGATCTTTTTTTTTTCACTTTCTTATTGGATCTTATTCGAGTTTTCGCTCAACGCTCCTACGACTAATACAGGATCATTTTGATGATAATGTCGGACACCTCGAATTACATTCTGTAACAAAATATTCTGTAACTTATATATACACCTACTTTACGTATTGTATGCACGTACAAAAATAGAGAAAAAAAAAGTATATATATATATATATATTCATTTGAAATTATGCACTTTTATAAACGCAATTAATTCCTTCTTGAAGAAGCCGTGTAAAATATAAATTTTACTAGGAAGATCAAAATGATACCCCTTCATTAGTCTCTCGCGTTTGTTCACGTAAAAAACCATTCGATCGATTTAATCGAGTATCTCGAAACTGTGCGAGAAGATCACGAAGGATTACGAAGGAATAAAACGGAAGTGAGAAGATGTGTTAAAAAGTGAACCTAGATCAATACCTTTAGTATCTATACGTTCGATTAGATCCATTACTTTGGTGCAATCTAACTCGTTCTATCGTTACCACTTTCTCAAACCAACCCTCTTATATGACCCTTCGCTTCCTTATCTTCGTTATTATTTTCGTCCACTCAAAAAGATAGAAACCCAATCGATATCACGTTCCTTATCATTATTTTCTAAGAATCCCCGTAGGGATTCGAAAGATCAAGGTGGACGATTAGCCTGATTAGAGAGAAAGAACGATTCCTTCGAGCTTCATCATTTTATCTCGAGTTACTCTCTCTCTCTCTCTCTCTCTCTTTCTCTATCTTTTTCTTTCTCCGCGGCCTCTCTCTTCCTCTCCCTATCTCTATTCATCCCTTTCTCTTCGATTACGATACGTTCAAAAATTCGATCGAAAACCAAGACTTTCGACCTTTACATTATTTATAAACTAACTATCGATTATCCTCGCTATCGAGGAAGAATTTATTCATGGTATTATTATACCTCGAACGATATACGTATGTGAGAAAACGAACGATCGTTCTTCATCCCTTCCATTTGCCATTGTTGTTAATTTGAAATCTTTGAATTACTTGCTCTATCATAATTCAACATACCCTATATATAATATATATTTATTTATTTATATGTATATATATCATATATATATAATATGCGTATGGTAAGTGCGCGTTCGCACGTATGTTTGCATATATATATATATATATATACCAGGAATTTGTTTGTTTTCTTTCCGAGACCACACATTCGATTCGAACTTTGGTTGATCGAGGCCAATAGGCACGTCTCTCGTTTCCGAGTCAACAAGTGATAGCCATCGATCGTCTCTCTCACTTCCTCGTTTCTCCTGTTTTTCTTCCTGACATAAAGTTTCCGTCGCACTTCATCACCATTCTCGACCTGTCACAGACGTTCGGAATAAACAGAAGGTCGATCATGATGAAAACAAAATCGTGTGCCTTGTCGCTTAAAAATTTTAAGTTGGTTATCGAAAAACAATCGTTTGAGAATTTTAATTGAATTTCATTTTTAATCGTTCGATAAATCTATCGAAAAGGAAAGAAAATATTTTCGTGGATATCATCGATGGATCAATATATAATAGTTGTAACACAGAGCTAATTCTCTCTCTTTCTCTCTCGTCTAACAATAAGTCCGCCTAGCGTGCGGAATAAGAGAGACTCTTTAATTTACGATGCCTTTAGCTAACGATTTTCTTGTCAAGGGAAGCTAAGGTCTCGGGAGATTATGCCGAGACATTGTTACGAGGATACGAGAGAGCTGGCGCATCTAATTTGATTAAATTTATGAAAAATAAATCTCATAGAGTATGTATGGGGTTCGTGAGCAGTGAATCCATTGGAACTTGACGAAAACGAGTCAAAATATTGTTTTTTCTATGAACTCGATAATAATATATCTTGTTTGACTCTTCGTCTTGTTTCGTCATTCAGATCTCGAATGTTAATAGAGCGATCTAAGTATAGTTAGCATTTTCCATTTCGAGGATAAAGGTCAAAGTTCGACTAGCAGCAATTCTATTTCTCTATTTCTCTTTCTCTCTCTCCCTTTCTCTCTCTTTCAAATATATTTCATTTCGTTCAGGTTATGTCGAGACTCGCGTCTAGATGCGAAGGATATTAGAGAAACGAGGAATTGGAATTCTTCCTAACATCGCTCCAAGAATCGATTCTTCGATTCCGGGAATCAAAGATGAGCCAAAGCATCGCGTATCAAAGATCTCCTGATTCGTATATGGTTCTTTCATTTTTATGAAACGCTTCTTCGGCCCCTTTTTCTTTTTCATAAAACCTATTCGATTTGCTGACTCGGTTTCTCGACGTTGACGATGATTTGTTTATTTCTTTTTCTTATTTATTTATTTATTTATTTTTGATTGATATACAAAATGTCATTCGTTCGTCCGCAGAAGAAATATCCACTTGACATCGATTAAATCAACTAACGAGAATGCAAGATGATCTTGAAGAAGTCTCGTCGCTTCTTCGGTTACCTTCGTTGACCCTAATGAAGATCTCACCCCAAGGAATATTCATAGTTAATAAATGATTCTCGCGCGTTCAAGCAAAATTTCAATGCTTTAGCTAACCGCCGCGTAGGCCATACGTACATACATACATACATAAATACATACATACATACATACATACATACATACATACATACATACATACATACATACATACATACATACATACATACATACGTATGAGTCCCGACGATCTCTCTTTCTCTCTCTCTTTCTTTCGAAGCTTCGCCATTTTGAATTTTCTTCTCGATAAACGCTCTTGCGTAATTTTCTCTCCAAAGCCACGCTACTTAATATTTCACCTTCGTATCGATAATAATAAACGACGAATAATATTTGCGACTCCATTCCATCCGTTATTATTAATTTTGACTAACATTTCTCTGTTTCAGTGAGACTACACGATAGCATACAAGAGGAGAACTATCACTATCTTGTCTTTGACTTGTAAGTGAATCACTTATCTTTCATTTCTTTGTTTTCTTTTCCTTTTATTTTATTGTTTGCTTTTACTTATTTTTTCTAATTTATATTAAATATCGAATACCCAGTGACCGCAGCAAAGCAAACACTTGGGGAAATATTTTTATGGCTCCTCTTTTTTTTTCTTTTTCCTTTCCCTTTTCTTTTCTTTTCTTTTCTTTTCTTTTCTTTACCATATACATACCATCGACGTTCGACGTCCCCGACGTGGACGATCGCAAGGAATATTTAAAAAAGGAAATAGGCAAGAGCATCACCTTGTACGCGTCGTTGATTCCCCTTTGAATCGATCTTTCTATAGATACGTCTCGTAATTTCTTTTCAGAGTCACCGGCGGAGAGCTTTTCGAGGACATCGTTGCGAGAGAATTTTACAGCGAGGCGGATGCCTCCCATTGTATTCAACAAATCTTGGAAAGCGTCCACCACTGCCATTATAACGGAGTTGTGCATAGGGACTTGAAAGTACGTTATACGTTTGTGCATTCCAAATAGAATATGCATTCTATATCTGTCTGTGAAAACAGGAACCTGCTAGTAGGAATGGGCAACTTCGATAACTTAGTCAAGATTTCGACGTAACAATATTGAGTAGTCGAACTTGGGACGTACATACGGTACATTTAGGATTGTAAAAAAAATCCGAGATCAAACGTGCGTATAGAGGTGGTTGCGTTTTAATTCGTTCGAATGTGTGTTCTAGGTGAAAATCCATTAAAATATTCGATAAATAATGTCGATCTAACGATATTACATTTCGATATTATATACGGCGATATCGCGTATTTGTCAGAAATCCTCGAAGATATTCTCCTTCTTTTTGCAGCCAGAAAATTTACTTCTCGCAAGTAAAGCAAAAGGTGCGGCTGTGAAATTAGCAGATTTTGGATTGGCGATCGAGGTGTCCGGTGAATCGCAAGCATGGTTTGGTAAGTCGTCGATTTGTTGTCTCTCTTTTATCGTCGAAAAGGATTTTTCTGTCTGTTTTGTCGCGAGGGTGGGTCGGGACTGGGGAGGAGGAGGAAGGGCAAAGTTCATACGTTGATCTATAAAAATAAAAAAAAAATGAGTATCGATCCTGAATACGAATCTCTATACGTACGGTCCTAAAAAGGTTTCGCTGGAACGCCCGGTTACCTCAGTCCGGAAGTTTTGAAGAAAGAGCCTTACGGGAAACCTGTCGACATTTGGGCATGCGGCGTCATTCTTTACATCCTTCTCGTTGGTTATCCGCCATTTTGGGACGACGATCAGCACCGACTGTACGCTCAAATAAAGGCAGGCTCCTACGATGTAAGAATCCTTCGTATTCCCTAAACGTTTAATCGAATATCTAAGGACTGATCTCTTAATGTTTTCTTGTTCAGTATCCAAGCCCAGAATGGGACACCGTCACGCCAGAAGCAAAGAATCTTATCAATCAGATGTTAACGGTGAATCCAAGCAAAAGGATTACCGCGAACGAGGCATTGAAGCATCCATGGATCTGCGTAAGTTTTTTAATCCTTAGTTACACAAATATTCTTTATCTATTATATATTTATCGTGTGAATAACCTGAACATTTTCTTTATCGTTTTACAGCAACGTGAGCGTGTTGCATCGGTGGTGCACAGGCAAGAGACTGTGGATTGCTTGAAAAAATTCAATGCAAGACGCAAATTAAAGGTAAGCTTTTCCTCTTTCATCGGAGAAACGCGTCAAAGTCATAGTTTTCTAGATTAGGTAAAGGTTATCGTCGATAATGGTTCCTCGTGTATGAACGGACATGTTCCTAAAATCGTTCCTTATCGCGTTCGGTATTCTCGTTGTAAAAGAAAGTGATAATATCTGTCGTAAAAATTCATTGGATTAATCCTTTCTGTCTGGTCCTTTAATATTTAGAGCCAATTAACAATTCGGACATCGTTATTACGATTAATCGCTTTCTTTCGTCTCTTTTTTATCAGGGCGCTATTTTGACGACGATGTTGGCGACGCGGAACTTTTCCAGTAAGTATGATGCACAGGGTAAGTACCTCCGGCCCTCTTCAGCGCTTCATGGACCACGACGGACAGTACTTTTATAACCCCCTATTAAACTTTACATACCCTCTTCCACTTCTCTCTCTCTCTCTCTCTCTCTCTCTCTCTCTCTCGATCTCTATCTATCTATCTATCTATCTGTCTCCCACCATATCTTTCTTGCAAACTTTTCACGTCCTTTCGTTCATACCCGTCTTGCATCCTTGTCATTAGAAAATAATCTGCTCATCTGCCTCTTCGCTCATTTCGATCGGTGCTCCATAATGTGCTGTGCACGCGCCATTTTCTATTTTATCGATCGAACGATCTATCTTCGATTAGAAATTAGATTCCTACATTATCTACCATGACGAACGATCTATGCACGATCACAAATATATGGAGCACCCATACGTATTCTTACATTATTCCAACCCCAAACAAAATTCTTGCTCGTGCACATGAAAATCTGAGAAAGCCTATTTCCGTCGGAACGGTCGACCCATTCGAATTTTTGTCCAAAAATGAAAGAGGAGCGAGGCTGAAACATTCGTTCTCGACGAAGATACTGGCTGATCTAGCCAAATTGGAAAATAATCCCTTCATCATTTTCGTTAGAGTAGAACTTATTTTCTTCTCTTTCTCTCTCTCTCTCTTTCCCACTCCCTATGTCTCTGCCTCTCTCCTTTTACTCTCTAACGAATCATCGTAATTTCATCCTCGCTCGCTCAGTGTAACACATTTGAAACATCTTTCAGATGTTTCATCCACAAAGTGCTCGTATATCCTCATAGTCGATGCACTCCGCTCGCACACCTCATATATCCTGCAAGGAACATTAAACGTTACCCAGAAATAAAAGAAACGAATTCCTTGCTTCGTAGTCGATTTGAAAACTTAATTATTGCTATTGTTATTACTATTATCATTATTATTCTTTTCTCTCTCTCTCTCTCTCTCTCTCTCTCTCTCTCGCTCTCTCGCTCTCTCGCTCTCTCTAATCTCATTTCAACGAAGCGTGATTCTGGGTAACGAAAATCATCGTCGCAGTGGACTCAAGCAGTTTTCTTCTCATCGACGTCACGTCATCGTTAACTCGACCCTAATCACCGGAGTCATGCTTCGTCATTTTGAAAACGAAATTCCTTAAGAAAAATCATTTGTAAAATGAAGAGAACTTTTTTTACACTTTTTCGTTTTATATAATCGGATATATTTCGAGCAATTAACGATGAGACGAATAATAGTTAGTGACTTTTCGATGACTCCTTTACATAATAACAGTTATATATCCGCATTGCTTTCGTCAAATACCTATCGACGTTCAACGTCAATGTCCATTTGCGTATACGCAGAGTATACAAATGCGAGGGTACATCAAATTAAAATCCTCTTAAGCGATTGTCAAACAATCATTACGGTCTAATTACAGGCATACGACGCTGCTATGTATCACTTCGATTGCCTGTAAATTAACGTGCTCAATGTAATCGCCTTGAAAATATTTTTCACAGTCAAGGTCTCTCAGGTGTTCTTTCTTTTTTTTTTTTTTTTTTTTTTTTTTTTTTTTTTTTTTTCCTTTTTTTCTGCCAGCGTTTCTTCCAATCATTGAGCGAACAAAAAGTACGGCGTCATCGATCGCGGTCATTCAAATTTTTCAACAATAATTCTCTTAACGAATCACAAACGACGATAGTCTACACGTGTTCGAAACGAATCTAATCTGTCTTATCGATAGACAAATTAGGCAAATAGAGAATGTCACAGAAAGAAAGAAAAACGAAATTGTTTCATAGGATCGAAACGTGAATTCTCTCAACTGTTTCGGTCCACTTGCGAGAATACCTCCGAATGATTGTGCTATGTTGTATTGCAATTATTCGCGTTGCATATAAGTGTTTTATCCTATCGTAATATTAAACAAGATTTCAAGATTTCAAACCTTTAATATGTACTTACATTTTTTTTTTTTTCTTTTCTTTTATCATCATTCTTCTCCACATTTAGAATTTTCTTTAATAATAAACGTAATCCCATTCTTATTGGATCTTAAATATTGATTAATACATACTCGTTTAATTTCATTCACGAGAATTAGATTAAAAATGATGACGTGTATCAATTCGGTATTCTCTTTTTAATCATTTCAATGTGATCGCGCGTAAAACACAAAAGATCTTGTATTTTAATCGATCATTTTTTTTCCTCTCCAATTTATTTTTATTATCTCATTTCATTCATATCTCTCCATAATTCTAAATGTGGAGTTAAATACTGATTTACCTGATTTATTATTTACCATATATGTAAATGTATATATTATATACAAAATTAACATATTATATGCATGTATGAAATATACACATACGTGTATACTATATCTGCATATATAATATATACGTCTATTCGATTATAGCATATGCGCACGCGTGCTCGTAAGCATCCTTTGATAGGTGCACGAGAAAGTGCATACATACATTTTTCTGTGCATATATATATATATATATATATATATATATATATATATATATAAAATATATAAATATGCAGAATACATACATAGATACACGGATATACACCTCAGTGGCATAACCATCCTTCTACGAGCCCGAAAGGAATTTTTTTAGCTCGAGTAAAAAATGTAAAACTTTAAGAAAAAAAAAAGGAAAAAAGAAAGAAAAGAAAAAATTCCGAATTTTTGAGGTTACGTCACTGACTAACACGCACATTTTTGTGTGTGACATATAAATAGCACCCATTACGTCTACCTAGAATGTCTTTGCCCTGATCTCCTCCCATTGCCTTCTCCATCATCCATGTCTCATCCACCCAATATAATCTATTTATTTTTTTCCTTACGATTAGTCGAATAGTTGAGCATTTTGCACCACTATTAGAAGGAACCAATGAACGTATACGTTCTGTATACGTATAACCTTACATTTATTTATCATTTTTTCGATTATTTGAAAAAACACAATGGCCCAACACATTTACCAATTCATTCGGTTGAAATCGCTCAAGTATTAACTTTGATTATAACGTGAATAAGAGTTTCTAATTAATCCAGGAAGAGACAACAACAACAACGGATGATGCATCGACGTTATCGAAATTCGATAAAATATTCATCGCGAAATATTGATTTATTTAACTCGTACTGTATTCTTCTGTTTTTCATATATCGCAAAATATCAGATGAGTTTAAATCTCTCTCCCCCGCTCTGCCCCGCCGCTAATAATAGCGACAATATAATAAGGGAAGGCAAAATATCGCACGTCATTCATATTTCATATAATAAGAAACATTCGTCGCTTACATTAGACATGTACTTACTTACCTAAATTCGAATTAACGATTTTCACAAAACACATAGCTTGATCAATCTTTTATTATCGTGGATCTTCTGCAACAGATTCGATTACGGGGGATTCTTTAAAGGAAAAAAAGAAAAAAAATAAACGATCATCGATCGATCGACGAAAAAATCGAATCTCATTCATTATTCTCTCTCTCTCTCTCTCTCTCTCTCGCTCTTTCTCTCTCTCTCTCTCTCTCTCTCTCTCTCTCTGTCTCTCATTCTCTCTCTCTCTCTCTCTCATGTTTTATCCAATATATCCCAAAGTCGATCGGTATCCTTTCTCGCGTTCTCCCAAGATGTCACGTTATATATAAAAAAAATTCTTTTTATCTGATTCTATATAAACATTCAAAACTTCTTTAGTAGATTGACGTATAAGAAAGATTTATCGCATTTATCGGATTTAAATACGCAATAAATAAATTAAAATCGTACAAATGGTCGTATTAAAGAAAACAACAATTGAATCGTCATACGGCAAACTTTATATCAAAGTAGTACGTATTTCTTAGATAGGTGGCAGCACGAAAAACTTTATCCGACGCGTTGTTTTTCGCGCGTATTAATATTACTCTCGTGACTTTTCGTCCGCTAGCAGGAACTATCGCACCGCACTTGATTTATATTTCGCTTTAATCTCATAGTCGAGAAAGAACATATTTTCTGAATATTAATTTGAAACGGTGACTCCACACTTCTACCGTAGTTTCATCCATGGATTTAACAGGTAGCTTTATCAAATTTTTTTATCGCGTGTAGGCAATTTTTTTTTTTTATTACGACATAAATACGTACGTACGGATCATCCGTGTGTACATAGACACGTATGTACATAAGTAACATTTTAGGTTAACCTTTCTTCGATCTAACATAATTCAAACGTAGATTCAATTAATTTATCTTCGTTACTTTACGAATGAAATTCAATTGAGAGATTAGAATTTCGTTAGAAAAATAACGATTTAAGTTGTAAGTAATTGTTGCACGGATTTTCTTCAGTCGTTACATCAGCGACTACTTTAAGAGAATGCTATTTACTAAATCTCTTGGAGTCTCCAAACTTCTTAGTTTCAAACTTTAGAGAGAACGTAACAAATGTTTCTCTCTCATTCTCTCTCTCTCTCTCTCTCTCTCTCTCCCCTTTCTTTCTCTCTTTTTACTTTTCTTCTTTATTTTCTTGCTGTTCGAAAGCAGAAAACAAGATGGTGAAATTCAACGATCAAACTTCAATCAAAAGAGAAAGATAAAAGATGAAGGATACAACCTGGTATCATTTAATCTCACTAATTATTTATCTTCTTAAACTGAGGAAGTTTCGAAAAATTGCCAACTGTCTCTCTCTTTCTATTTATCTTTCCCCACTTTTCTTCGAATTTTTCAGAATGAATCGAGATAATGAATATATTTGTATTACGACAAAAAGATTAGGTTAGAAGAGATCAATTCCAATTTCAATTTATTCGTCCGCATAAAATTGGGAGAACGCATAGAAGTCCGATCGCAAATCATAAAAGTAATGAAGAAAGACAAACATAATCCATTCTATACCATTAATTTTTTTCATATATGTATATATATATATATATATTTTTGTCTTTTTCTTTCTTTCTTTCTTTCTTTCTTTCTTTCTTTCTTTCTTTCATTCATTCATTCATTCATTCATTCATTCATTCATTCTTTTTCTTCTTCTTCCGACAAAGGTACTCTATTTTTGATTTGACACGAAGCGGGTCGGAGGTGCTGCGCTAATCACACGATCGAAAATCTTGTGTAACTTTGTCGACGTGCTGTCTATTTGACAAGATGGCAAAAGTGATTTAAATGAACAATTTTTATCACGTGACGACAAACAATTTTTATACACTACGAAACCGATTTTCGACAAGCTGAGTTATTTTTTTGCCTTGTCTTTCTTTCTTCTTTTCTTTTTATCTTTCTTACTTTCTTTTCTTCTTTCTTTTTTCTTTTTTTTCCTTTTTTTCTTTCTATTATTTTAATCTTCGCTTCGACGAATTAAATCCGCTCGATCGAATTTCTGCGATTTTATTCTATTATTTCTCTCTCTCTCTCTCTCATTGGTCTTTCGAATACTACTACTATGTATTACTACTTACTTAATTAGAAAGAACTTTGGTGTTTTCGTAATTTCTGTCATCTCGATCGAATCGAAAATCGAATCGATAATCGAATCGATTCAAGATATCGCAGGACTCGAATCGAGTGGGGTATCTAATACATTAGTCTCTGAATTGCATTTGGCATGCCAACGTTTTCCAATCTAATTCGTTTTTGCATTTCTACGATCTTGCCTTATTTTTTTCACTTTTTTCTCGTTTTCTTTTTTTCCTCCCAATCTTCGCTATTTTTCCTCTCTTCTTTTTATTTTATTTTATTTCATTTCATTTTATTTTATTTTATTTTATTTACCTTTCTTTTCTTTTTCAAATTGCTCAGGGTACGGTCGAAGATTGGCTTCTTTCTTTTTATTTGCTCTTTTCTTCTTAATTTTTCTTTTTCTTTTTCGTTTTCATTTTCCTTTCGTCTTAGCTTCTTAGGTTATTAAGATGTTTTCGCATAACTTTTACAACGAACCATACTAAATATATTCCATGTAATTCGCACGTGGCTCTCGTACGGATTTAGTTTTAGTTTCTCGTAATAGTTTAAGCACGTGTCTCTTGCATGATTATTATTTTATAGTTACAATAATATATTTGCGAGCTTTCGAGTGAGTACCTTTTAATGGGAGCTATCCCAAATAAAGACAAATGTTTATTCAAGTTCTAGATACATGACATTGGAGTCATGAAAGCTATCTTTGATAGCTTAGACAAAAAATACAATTGCATGATAAACACACACATATATATATATATATAGATGATTGAGCATGTTTGTTTTTTTCACTTCCGTTTTTGTGTAATTTTGTCTCTCTCTCTCTCTCTCTCTCTCTCTCTCTCTCTCTCTCTCTCTCTTCTCCTATCTATTACATTTTCTCCCTTCTTAGCTTTCTAGAGACACCCTTTTTTATCTTTTGAACCTCTGTTATAGCCGATACACAATATTACGTTGTTCTTGAAAATTACAAATTTTTTCTTGCTTTTAACGGTAAAAGAGTAAAATAATAAATAAATAAAAGAATTTACAATAGTCCCAGGAAAATCTTACTCGTTCTCGTTTTTTTTTTAAATTCACACATAAGTATTGTCTATGCTCGAAGATGGCAACGTTTTAATACGTTACATTTTTCTTTCAAGAAAGAAACAAAAATTATCTCGTTTGTTTCGCGATGGAAAAAAAAAAAAAAAAACAAAAAAAAAGCTATACTCCTCTTTTTTATTTTTCTCCTAATTTCCTTAATTTGTTTGTTCTTTTCATCCAACTTTCTCTCTCTCTCTCTCTCTTTCGCTCTCTCGCTCTCTCGCTCTTACACTATCTCTCTATCTTTTTTTCGTTGGTTGTTTCTTAAAAATAATAAAAATTTGTCGAGAAATTCGTACTGAAAACGTCCAATGTCGATTTACTGAAACGCTCTGCGCACTCCAGGTCGAAGCATCATCACGAAGAAGGGCGATGGTTCTCAGGTGAAGGAATCCACCGATAGCAGCACAACGATCGAGGATGACGATGTCAAAGGTAAGAAATTCGTTTCCTTCTTGGTGCTCTCCAGCTATCCCGATAAAAAAGTATCGTTATAAATTATTCAACGTACACGTCTATATGGCGTGTATAATATCTGTTAGGTACATATACCTAAAAGGTATACCTTACATACAGATACGTATATCTTTTTTTTTTACGATTATTTGATAAAAGAGTGCACGAAGAAGAAGAAACTCTCAAAATATAATTATATATATTTATTCATGATTTTTCGAAGAAACACATATCGTCGTTGATTATTATCTATTTCATACATATATATATATATATATATATATGTGTGTGTGTGTGTGTATGTGTATATGTATGTAAATACGATAAATGAGAAATATGATCACTCGATCAAACGTCGATTTTTTTTTTCTTTTTTTTTTTTACTTAATCACTTCGAAGAACATACTCTACGAATTTAATGAGAAACACAATCTTAAAGATCCTACGATACCAACACTGGATTTATTTAATGTAGATAAAAAAAAAAAAAAAAAAGAAAAAAAGATAAAAAGTAAAGAAAAGGAACGTACTGCGACACGTGCACGCACTTTGATTCGTTATTGAAACAGATCATGATCTTTGATTATCACGTGCAAATCGGTAACTCGATCTGTAGTTACAACGATTAACGAGTTGTCATTCGGAATTTTGTTTAATTTTTTTTTTTTTTTTGTAATATATTTTCTTTTCTAATTTTTGTTTTTCTGTTTTTTTTTTTTTTTCTTTTTTTTTAAATTAAACATAGAAATATTAATATCTCTCGAAGGATTCGTCGAATGGCAACGCGTTAATGATATCTCCTTATTGTTTTCCCCGTTCCAATTCCTCAACTGTTACAATTTTACTAATACAGTTATTTAGAACTCAGAGATTCGTTCAGCGAGTATCGATTTTCGAGAAAAATATTCTCTCTCGAATTATATTTATCTGATCAAGTAAAAAAAAAAAAACGAAAGGAAAAAGAAAAAAAATTCATGAGAATTCCACAGGATAGACCATCCATCATTTTAGTTACAAAGGATCTTGTAATTATACAAATGAGAATCCATCGTGCATGACGTCACCCTCTCGCCCCAAATCCATTAACTTAAATAAAAGATGAATCATCTTTGTTAACCTTGTACATATTCATATGTTAAGGTAGATTATAGTTTCGTACTCGTCGAATTATTATTTCATGTAAGATTTATTAAAAAAAAAAAGGAAAAGAAAAAAAATCGAAACAAAAAAGAAAACAAAAAAGTAATGGTGGATTCGATGGCCTGTCCCAATTTGTTGCCGTTGCTGCTACTGCACTTGAAATCTACTGCTTAGCGAATCTCTACGTTGATAATTGAGGGTTGCGAGAAAAACACGAATAAAAAATTCGTCCGTAATCCCTCCCCCCCCCCTCCCTCGTAATTGTATATGCGGATATATCGAGAACGTTTTCTTCCCTCAAAAGTATTTTATCGTAGAGTAATCGATTTGTTTCCCTCCCTCCCTCCCTCCCTCCTCCTCCTACTATTACTAACTCCTATTCCTATTCACCGTTTCTAAAGTTTCTCCTTGTAATCGACGAACACGTACACGAACAATTCCTTATTCCTCTCTAATTTCTAAATCATTATATATGTATATGTATATATACATACATATATACGTATATATATATATATATATATATATATATATATATATATACGCATACATCTTTCTCTCTCTCTCTATCTCTCTCCTTCTTTTACTCGTTCTATCTTATCTCCCATCTCCTTCCATATCTCTTCGTTCCTTCGAATACTTCATGACTCTCGATAATGTTCTTGAAAGCATCGTGCATTCTCAAACTTGCTCCTCTCGATCGCTCGCTATTATTGATCGTCGTGTTACACGCTCTTTGACACATTTACATGTTGGAAAGTTGTTTTTGAATTCGTGAGCGCTGGTAGGCATTTTGTTGTGGCAGACACCCGCTTAACGGCAAGGTTTTACTTAACAATACTCGTTATATATCGCGACAAATAGAGAAATTCGATCGAATTGAAAAAAGGGAACAAAAGGGAGCAAAATACAAAAAAAAAAAGAAAAAAGAAAAGAAAAAGAGAACTCCAAAAAAATTGACGAAAAGAAAAATAAATAAGAAAAATCGATAAATAAATGAAGGAGACATTGTGTATAGTGCAGGCTCGTATCCATGACTGACACGCACGTCTTATTATTTATTTAAAGAATTCAAATTAATAAAAATAACTAGACGACAATCTCCGTTCGATCAATTTCACATTGTTGTTTATTCCATTTCTCTCGGCAAGTTTTCGCAAGCACGCACGGTCATCAACGTTCGTAGTATACTTTGGGTTTTTGGTTCTAATATCTATCTAATGTATCTATCTATCTATCTATATATATATATATATATACATATATATATATACATATATACTTGTTTTGTTTCTTTTTATTTATTTTTTAATGGAATTGACTCGTCTATTTATTTTTTGGTCTCTGTCAATCTTTCTCTTTCTCTCGATAGATATATATATATATATATATATATATATATATATATATATATATATATATAAGTATATTATACGTAGTAGTCGAAGGAAGAATTTTAGCGCGTATAATGATCTCACGATTGAGAATCCTTTGCGTGCATGCATCCTAGGCATTCCTTCATCCCGTACACAGTATGCCAGATGAATTTCATTTGCTTTTAAGCGCCAGGCACCGCATCATAACGCGTCTACGCACTTCACTTACTCCTTTTACGAGCTTCGACGAATTATCGAAGTCAAGGAGGAGACAGATGAATAACCTTTTTCAACGGAGATGATCCTATTAAAAAAAGAAAATAAATAAAAAGAGGCGCAAATCTTGACTTTCTGAAAGAATAAGAGATTTATTCAGAAATCGATAACACGTGGAAGATGGGAGGATAATTTATCTTCGGCGAATAGAATCCTCCTTTTTTTATCAATTACTTTTCTCTTTCTTTCTTTATTTTTTTCTTTCTTTCTTTCTTCCATTCTTTCTCTATTTTTTCTTCTTTTTTTATTTTTTACGTAGATATTAATCCTTTCTAAATACTTCAACAGGCTGTCGTATTATGTCATGTCGTATATGTATTTACGACTATCTGGATTTTCTTGGGGAAAAAAATGATTAAAAAAATGAAAAAAAAAATAGATAAAAGAAACAGGCTTATCGATCTTTCCCATTAACATATATCGAATATGATAGCGATGTCTGGCTTGCATATATATATATATATATATATATATATATATATATATATATATATATATATATGTATATATTTCCGTGTGTTGTAAAATTCGTGGGAATTTTGCAGCACTGATACAGTGGATCGAGAATGCGAACCGTGAGTAAACATCGAAAGCACAGTAACTTTGCGAACGTCAAAATTTTGACGATGTTTTTAATTAGCGAATATTATTGCAAATGTTATATCACGCTATAGTTAGTTAACGGCGCCGTTTCAGAGCCATAGAGATATGTATTTAAATAATATATTCGTCAAACTCGCGTGTTCGGACATGTTTTGAAAAATGAAACATTTTTTTATTTTTCCTTTTTCTATAATTGCAATCTATTTACAATATAATGTTTGAATATCTATTGAATAATTTTCCAATGTAAT